>NC_092132.1:53353246-53400746 GCF_043159975.1 Macaca nemestrina | reverse complement strand
TGATGAAATGGCTCTAGCATATTTAAAAAGAGTTTGCTCAAAAAAAAAAAAAAAAAAAGCATGCCTAGGGAGTCATTGTGACAGTGCAAAATACATTTATGTACATCCCTCTTACAAAAACACCAATATGTTAGCATTCCGTGAAGCATGCTGGTTTTCAGGAAAAAAAATCCTATAAGAGAGTGAAATAGCAGCTCCGAAAGATAGCTTTTTTTCTTTTCTTTTCTTGAGGACAACCAAAAAGAGTCTTTTTTTCCTTTTTTTTTTTTTTTTAACTACTAGAGAAATATCACTAATACATACAGATATAAAAGCAGCATAGAAAGATACAGGTTTCTCACCAACTAGGAATAAAGAGACTAAATGTGGGCATATGGTTAAACTACAATGCATCTTCACATTTGTCCAACACATTTACAAGAAAAACACCATTGGGAAACCTCACAGGACAGAAGTGTTTTAACACCAAGAGAACTACTAGTTTTTAATTAAAAATCCAAACAGGGTGGGGTTGAAAAATTTTGGAAAGGGGCTGGAGCTGAAGCCACCATTTTTAAAATTATTTTTTTTCAATATAAAATGAATGAGTTGGAATAGACCCAATGTCTTACTCTGTGGAACCTTGCAAAAGTGAAGAAACGATGAAGGGTTATTTAGGGCAGCTGGCCGATGTCAAAACTGCCAGAATGCTAATTAACTGCAGGCTGAGTCTCTTACTTGTGTGTGTGTGTGTGTGTGTGTGTGTGTGTATACATATATATATGTGTGTGTTTGTGTGTGTGTGTATATATATATATATATATGGAGCCTTTTGTATTATGGCATTTTTTTTTCTTGCTGCTGTATTCATACATCCCACTGCAAATCATCTTTCATTTTTCATTCTGTTGACCTGGATATTATTTCTTTTCAGAAACAGGAAAAAAACCGAACATCTGTGTCTCCTTCCAATCTGCTGCACATCTGCGCGTTTTGTAGCGGGTCTTCAAAGTTCAGTTAGCAACCCACGGACGCCATTCATCTTCTTGTTAAAATGTCTACCGCTGTATCCAATGCTCATGCCCTTGAGGGTTTTCCTCTTTTTTTTTTTTTTCCATTATTGTATATAAAGAACATTGTGACTTTTAATATTAGCATTTTTGCTTTCAACAGCAATTAGCAATCTCTTGGTTTGCTGTTTGGTAAAGCATCGGTTAATGAGGTCATCTAGTTTAAAATCCCAGCTACTTGAAAATAACAGGGAGGAGGTCAAATCTATCATTTCATGTTATATTCTCTGCTCTCTTTTCAGTTCTCTAAAGAAAAGATATCTTTGTTATCCACAATAAGTCATTACGACCCGTTACTGGCCCTCTGTGTTTTACTACCACCTCAAGATACAGTTAGGTTCTCTCTTGCTGAAGTACTGAAATAGGATAATTCATCTAATAAACAAACAAACAAAAAAAACAACTTTGAGCATCTGAGGATGAGGAATTGGTTTTGCGTTGGTTGTCTTTCCTCCGACAGTTCTGAGTTCACGTCTAGCGAGGGGTTGTCTCTATGGTGGAAGGGGTTCCCGGGGTGGTTGACCTCGGAGTGGCTGCTGGTGGTGTGTCCATCGGGCTCCCAGCCCCGCTGTTGGGCGTGACGGAGGAGCTGACTGCAGGTGTGTCTCCCTGCTGCTGGGCCTGCAGGGTCTGTCCACAGATGTGATGGTGCTTCTCCCAGTCTTTGTGCTGGCAAAATGAGCCACAGTATCGGGCTGTGTTACAGCCACTGCAGGTTTCACTCGCTTTACGGCCACAATTCCAGCAACTCTAAAGGAGAAGGCAGAAGACAGCAAGATCCCAAATTAATACACTGTTATGACAATAGTCTGACAAATTTGTTAGGCATCACTGTAGCCTTCTTTTCATGAACTATACAGTCAGGATGAAAAATCAAGGTGTTTACATATGGATACACACAATAAACACAGAAAATGCAGGTTTTGATGGGATGGTTGTCCAAACTGTTCTGCCAACAACTACTATGGCATCTAACAAAGTAGTTGAAGACTTTTTAAGTTCTTACTATAACATCCTTTCTTTTTAGGTTTGGTGATCTTTATATGTACATTCTCCTTTCACTCATACTGACTAGCAATTACTATTTCCAATTTTTTCCCCAATACCTATACCACAATTGTCAGACACACAGATATATCTGAGCAGAAGCTTCTTCCTTTTGGATACTAAAAGGAATCACAAAGAAACTACCAGAACCATATCTATATTGGATTCAAAGAAATATAGTAAGAGTAGATAAAGGATTCTATTCCCTGCTCCTTCAGACTAGACAGGGTGAGGCAAGTCCTTTAACCTCTCTATGCCTTTAGTTCTTTCACTGCAGCTATTCGGTGAACCTTACAACCCAATGCTAGGACTGTGTTGAAACAACCCCCTTTACCTCAGCTCCCTGGAGGACAGGATCCTTGGTTTGTTTTTTCTCCCTGTATCTGAAGCACCCAGAATGGTGCCTGATAGATAGTAAGTGTTCAATAAGTATTTGTGAAATGAATGAATTAGACTATGCCTCATTTGGCTTTCAGAAATGAGAAATGCTAAAACTAGCCAAATAACAATTCTATTTGCACACAGTTCTTTACAGCCAATGGAGCTGCTCTCCTGCTCCTTTGTGCCTCAACAACTCTTGGAAGTCAGAAAAGCAGAGGGAACTGGGGCTCATCTGGGAGTGATGAGAACAAAACTCAAACCCTAGCAAGTTCGCTGCCAGTTGTGGGCAGTGTTTTGTAAGACATGAGAAAAGTGGGAATGAGGCTGCCAACAGGATTTAAACTTTAAGATAAATGCATCATGAATTAGAGCACAAACATACCAGAGACAGAAGAGCACCTTTTGGGGATAGGTCCTAGGCAGGCAAGGAGGAATGAGGAGGAAACTAACTTTCAGGGGTCCTCCTATGAGTGTGGTGGGGAGGGAGACCTCAGAAAGCTGACTTTAAATGTTTAAATGTTCCTAGTTTCTTTGGCAAGACAAACCCCATTATGCAAAGCTATAGTAAGTGATCTTAGCTTTATGCCTTTCAACTTTTTATTCTTTATCTTCATTGGTTTTGATTATGTCCTTGAAAAACAAACTTCTGACTACAATCTGGTAATCCCAAACAGCTGATGCTATATGCTTGTGTGATAAGAAAGATTTTTAAAGCCTTGACATAAGTAGATATTCACAGGTTTCCCTACTGTGTTCTCTACATTTGCTTTGCTTCTAGCATGCTGGTTGTGTGGCTTAAGGCAAGCTCATGAGCTGCTGACAATACTATACTCCTAGGAAATGTCAGCCCATCACCCTGTGTATGGCTTTACCACTGTGCAAAATGTGCAAGGGAATTTTTAGCAGCCATCCTAACATTGTTAACAAATCAACGGGCTCCCAGAGCCTTTCATGTGCTGAAAACCTTCAAACTCAAGAACTCCAATATAAAACTTTTGGAAAGAACCCAGCTCCATGTTCTTATTTCTTTTTTTTTTTTTTTTGAGACGGAGTCTCGCTCTGTCACCCAGGCTGGAGTGCAGTGGCTGGATCTCAGCTCACTGCAAGCTCTGCCTCCCAAGTTTACGCCATTCTCCTGCCTCAGCCTCCCAAGTAGCTGGGACTACAGGCGCCCGCCACCTTGCCCAGCTAGTTTTTTTGTGTTTTTTAGTAGAGACGGGGTTTCACCGTGTTAGCCGGGATGGTCTCGATCTCCTGACCTCGTGATCCGCCCGCCTTGGCCTCCCAAAGTGCCGGGATTACTATGTTGAGCAGAAAAGCTCAAACAAAAAAACAGAAATAAAAAAGAAAAGAAATTACAATCCAACAAGGAAAAACAAAACAAAAACTTAAAATCTCAAACTCTGGCCAATGATAGGTGTTTTAAGTGAACATTGCTGAGGAAATCTAGAAACTTGGTTGATATGTCAAAAAATGTTGTAAATTAAAATAAAATTTAAGTGAATAGTCAGTAGTAGAAGAAAATAATTTTTTCCTACTTCAATTAAGAAACTATCTCAAAAGATGAGAAGCTCTGATCAGAAGTTTCATTACCATAACTAGAAGTCTTTCTCTCTCAAAATTAATTCAACTGCATTGCATGCATGTACAATGGTTCCACAAAGATGTGAGCAAATGTGGGCCTGGCCCACCCTTCAAAGCCGTGAGGTATAATACTCAGTGCTCAGAGTGAAGTTAACTTCCTTGAGGTTTAGGCTTTAGAATAATGCCAGCTGGATCCTGGAACAAGCTCAGCAAATAAGCGATATTCCTAAATTACATCAGAATATTCCAATTAGAGAACAGAGACTCACATCCAAAACAATATTTTAAGGAAATTAAACATCTAATCTGAGTCAAGTGGCTTCTTTAGGAAATACCCTGGTGTGAGTCCTATCCGTTTTTTGGCAGAGGCCCATTTTGGCAGACACAGGGTGGTAACTGTCCAATACTCAATGGCTCCTTCAGATTGAAATCAGATGTCTGCAACATTCTCAATTTAAACTGATTAAACACACAGACTAAACCAGGTAATTACAGATGCATGTGCTGGGAAGTGGAAAGGGAGACAGAATGGGGGCTTCTTTATTTTTTAAAGTGTTTTCAAAGATGGGAACAATTTTACAAATAAAAAAGTGGAATTGTGCCAAATACAGAAACAGATGTTTTGGATCATGAAGCTGCTGGGAATTGAGCCTTCTTGCCTAGTATTGTCTGGTTCTGATCCAGGAGTTAAGGGGTCTGGCTAGTTTTACCTCTAGTTTCATTCTGAAGTTGTTTGATACTATTCATTTACCACCCACCACTGGGCCAAAAAACAAAAAACAAAAAACAAAAAAAACCAACAACCTTCAGTTGTAGGAAGTTACAAAAGGAGCAATTTTAATGATCTGGTTAAAAAAAATCTGCAA
Organism: Macaca nemestrina; assembly: GCF_043159975.1. Classification (NCBI taxonomy): domain Eukaryota; kingdom Metazoa; phylum Chordata; class Mammalia; order Primates; family Cercopithecidae; genus Macaca; species Macaca nemestrina. Next base: position 53,395,819 of record NC_092132.1, on the reverse strand, counting down.
ATTTTTATTTCTCTTGACACTGCATTGCCGTGAATGTACAGGGGACTTTAGTGAGTGTTCAACTAACAAACGCTCAATGTGCATATTCATTCTTAAAAGCTCATTAGAAAACTGAAAGAGCAATTTCTATTAATATATTTCTCTTGGATGCTCTAGAATTTCCTGTTGGCTAATCCATACCTGCGAGACTGATGCCTGATCAGTGGTACTCAGCCCCTGAACAGTCACAATTCTGGAAACAGCGGAAGGTACAGAATCTTGTGAGTACTCCAATTTGGATCATTCTAAGCTTTCTACTGTTCACAAAGGTGGACATTGCAAATTGCGTCTAACAGCCACACGTCTATCCACAAGGGCTGGGATAAAGGCAGTTAATGGCTTAATCTAATTTTACATTTTTCAATTTGTGCATTTTATATTCAAGATAGTATTTCCTGATAATTGTTTTATTTATTTATTTTATTTTTAAATGACTGAGCTTCCCTTTCAGGTCTCTAAGGAGTGATGTGACTGAAATTACCACAATACTGTAGAAAGCTCACAGATATCCATTTCATAGCAAATTTCATTCCCAAAGCTCATGGCACTTTATAGTCTTCCCTTATTTGTGATAATGTTATTCCCTTTGTGGCATAAAAATATCTTCCTCCCTACCTGAAAAATAAGAATAAGTCAATTGACCAAAGTTAGGTTGTGACTCAGATGAAGAATTTGTGGCTGAACACGAACATCCCCTTTGCTAAATATATTAAATACAAGCCTAGATACAGAACCAATGGATTGAAGCTTTTGAATGCCAACACTGCATATTGAAGGTGTTTGACACTTTGTTTCAAACCAGCATTTCTCTTTGTCCTTAAGAAAAATATTTAGAGAATGATCTTTTTCTTGTATAAGCATATATCCCTTCTGGCTCTTACTGCAGAAAAATCTTTCTCTGAAGGACAAAATATCTTTTATTTTGTCTCTGAACTGCTTTAAGTCTCTCCAGATCTTACATATCTATAATTCTCCAGAAAAACTTGCACAGAATTGATGTGTAATAAATTTAAATATGACAGAATGATGGTAACTGAAACTCCTCAAATGTTAAGAATCCTACAGAAGGCAACACATTGACTTAAATTCACATTAAGATCACATCATCATCTACTTCCATTGCACTTGACAATTTAAAATCATTTTCACATGATTGCAGTTTCAGAAATTGGGGCCCTCAAAATAAATAATTTTCACAGTAAAAGGCTTGCCCCAAGTCACCAAAATATAAAATTACATAGCCAAAGTTTGATTCACCCAGATGTTTGGATTACAAATTAAAAATACTCTTTCCAAAATGCCACACTTTGTCAATTTCAGATCTTTTATTAGCTCTCATTGTGGCAGGAACAGGTTAGCAGGCACTTAACTCCCAAAAATGGACAGAAATTGAACCGTAAAGTTAAGAGGCAGCAAAGACGAGGTGTCAGAGTGTGTAATGAAAATGGCACAGGCTTCAAAATCCAGGCCAACTTCATTTCCAACTTCATCACTTCGTGACTTTGGAACCAGAAGCCAGTTACTTAACCTCTTGGAGCAACAGAACATGTAAAGCAGGAATAATAACCTCAGGATTATTCAGGATTATGTCAGTGCTAAGCACAGTGCATGATGTTCAGTAGGTCCTGAAAAATGGCAGGTACTAACACCACTCCCTCCTTTTGGTACTGACTGGAAGAAAGAGAGAGTAGATACAATCCTTGCTCCAGATCCAGTACCTTACAACTTTTAGAATTAGAAAGCTCAAAGTCCCATTCAAATTAAGTGCTATCACCCACAGGCACTGATAGCTACAGGGGAAGAACATTAACTTACTTCCCCTCTTACTTCACTAGTGACTAATAATTTCTTCTCCATCTTCATTTGCTGTCCTCAAAATTTCTGAAGATTTACCACTGCTGACTACTTCCCCGTTCTTCCTTATTAAATGCCTCTTGTTGAAATTTCCCCTAATTTTGGTTTCCTAGATACTACTAAAATTTTCTTTCTTATACAATAACTTCTTTTACTGTTTGTTCTTTTCCCTGTAAACAGTTGATAGTGAGGGAGGGAGGGATGCTGGCATAAAGAAAAGGAATATCCTTTCCTTCTCATGCTGCCCCTTGTGAGATCTTGCGGTTTCAACAATCAGCTGTAAGCAAATTACTCTCAAACCTGCTTCTCCTTGTTATCCTCTTCCTGAGTTTTTGCTCCTACTTTCAACTGCCTAATCTGAGGATGCTCCTCTAGGTCAGTATTCCCTAAACCCAACTCTGGTGGGTCCGTTTCAGTCTTTGGCAACACTCATGCCTAAGACTTTGTCACTTTATTGCAAACTCCTCTTTCTTTAGCCACTGGAACCATTCAGTGCCAAACCGCACAGACTTTACTTCTGTGGTCTCTCTCCTTTCCTTTCCAATTGCATAGTCACTACTCTAATTCCCTCGCCACCCTTTCTGTTAGGATCATTTCTTAACTGGTTTTCTTCTCCGTTTTCCTCTTTCTTTCTTATATATATACACACTGCTCATTTGTAAGGTGACTTTTCTTTTAATAAAACACTTCTCATCTCATTTGCACCTCTCAACCACCTTGCAAATCAGGTAGATCATGGAAACGTTATCCCAAATTTTGCAGATGAGAAAACCAAAGCTTCAAGAGGTGAGCAACCAAAGGTCAATCCTAGCCCAGTGCCCTGTCTACTATATCATGAACATCTACAGAATCAAATGGCTGACCTCTTAATTTAAAAAAAAATTATATATATATAATTGTACATATTGTATATTGTATAACTACATATATATATACACACACACACACATATATGTACATATATATATAAAAATGGTAACATAGTATCATAGCTCATGTTCTGAGAGTTCCAGATTTTTCTGGGAATCAGCTAGTCTGATGAGATTGTGAAGGCTTTGACAGGACCCACGCTGTGAGGCCCCTGTGTTTTATTCAGAGTCTACACAGGTGGCATTTCCAGTTTGGGCCAAACTTCACAGATCCCACTGAGGTTGGTATAACTGTGCAGCTCTGCACCTATATAAGAATGATAAATAAAGGCTGTTTTAATCTGAGGGGAAAACATCACTTTGGTAGTTTAAAACTCTAAACAATTAGAACAGTAAAAGTATTTATCTGTTTCTGTGCTCACTTGCAGTTTCTTGCTTCAATCACCCAAGCTAGTATAAGGTATGGATCTCAAAGAAAGCTGTAGAAGTTTCCTTGGAAATAGCTGCAATCTGAGAGCATTCACTGGAAAAAGCCTTATCTGTACACAAATAGGAAATGAAAAATGGAAAGAAATATGGAAAAAATAAGAGAGTTTAAGATGATCAGATTCAGTGAATTTCTGATTTATGCTAATGCTGGCTTTCTATTCCGGGTTAAATATATAATTCACTGGGAAAAGAGAAAGTACAGTAAGCATCACATTGCTTAGATATCTGCCGCAAGTCCAGTGTCATTCTAACCGATAGTAATAACAATTATCAGCCTATAAATCCAAGTAAAGTTTGAGAACTAGGTAGAAATAATCATGACGTCCAATGAAGAACAGATACAGTAGTACACAATCAGGAAAAAAACAAACAAACAAAAACCTCCCACTCTCGCCATGTAGCTACTAAGAAGGTGGCCTGAAAGCCGGGCTGCCTGAGCTAAGGACCAACTCACACTTACTGACCACGAGACACTCAGCAAGTGGCCTAATCCCTTCAAGACACAGCTTTTTTATCTGTAAAACGAGAAAAGCCGCACTATCTACTTTGTCAGAGTCGATGTGAGAAGTAAATGAGCTAAAGTGTAGAAAGCACTTTATACCATGCCTGGTGTAGAGTTAAACACACATTGTAGGTCGTCTTATTTCATCTCAGGCAAAACAAACTTCATGCAACCTCCAATAACTCTGCTGACTGTGGGTTCCCATGAGCCTGGGACAGCCTGGTTTACTGGACTGGTCTGTCTTAGCAAGAGCACCCTTTCTTACTCCAAAAAGCATCCTCGTTTGGATGCTAAATTTTACACGCCCCCGCCCCCCTACAAATAATAACCATGAGTTATTCATTCCTGCCTCCAAGCCTTCTTTCTGCTGGTCTCCCCAATTAAATGATCTCAACTCCTCTCCTCCTTCTGAAACATTTCCACTGCCAGTCTTTCAGAACTGCTGTTTTTCCTAGGCAGAATGAGCATCATTAGCTCCATTTTATACATGTGAAAACTGAGGTAGGAAGAGAAAGGGTAAATTCAGAAATTACAGACAGAAGAATTCAGAGATATCTAGAGTTAACACAAATAGCACAGAAGAAACATAAATGGCCAAGCTAGGCCTAGAACTCTGGTCTTCTGATTGCAAAGCTTAGATTCCTTCTTAAAGTCACTATGAAGGAGAGAGAGAATAATAATGTGTGTATCTAACCACATATACATTGTTATAGATTTGGACTATACAGTTTATACCTGACCTAGGTAAGAGATGGGCAGATGTTTACAATAGGTGGTGGCGTCAAATAAAGAAAGGGAAAGGGAGAAAAGAATATTGTTTCAGTAGGAATACTTTAGTATATATTGTGATTTTTTAAAAACTGTGGGAAATATGAGCAGATAATAATATGTTGTGTTACAGCTTTCAAAAACACTATTTTAAAAATCTTTTAAACAACCTTGCAAGGTAAGTGAGTATCGTCCCATTCCTTAAGAAGAAATGGAGGCTGACAGGAATGAAATGAATTGCCCAAGGACCTCTGAGACAGTAACTGAGCTGCGGCCATAATTCAGGACTTCTGGGTCCTCCTCTCAGATACTTTCTGCCACACCTATCTGCCTCTGAGCTGTGCTAGCAAAAGATGATCATCTGATCAGATGAACATGGCCTTTAAGAGGTGGGACCATTCAACTTATCATTGAAGACAGGACACTTGACAGTGTAAGGGGGCGCTCGTAATAATTATATGGCGACATTAGGTGTCAATGGACAGTTCCACCCAAAGTGGGAGGTGTGGTTGCCCTGCACCCTAGGTTACAGTGCACTCTCTGGTAAGTTTTGCACATTAAACTTCTAAGAAATGAGAACTTTCGTTGTTCTTAGAAAAGAGAATAATTCATAAAATACTTAAAGCACAAGGCAGGCCGGGCGTGGTGGCTCACGCCTGTAATCCCAGCGCTTTGGGAGGCTGAGGCGGGCAGGTCACAAAGTCAGGAGATCGAGACCACGGAGAAACCCTGTCTCTATTAAAAATACAAAAAAAATTAGTGGGGCGTGGTGGCGGGCGCCTGTAGTCCCAGCTACTCGGGAGGCTGAGGCAGGAGAATGGCGTGAGCCCGGGAGGCGGAGCTTGCAGTGAGCCAAGATTGCACCACTGCACTCCAGTCTGGGTGACAGAGCGAGACTCCGTTTCAAAATAAATAAATAAATAAATAAATAAATAAATAAATAAATAAGCACATGGCAATATGGACCTTATTGGGTGTAAAGAAGTCTTTTTTCCATCTTTCTTTCTTCTATTCTTGGGAAATTATTTACATTATTTTTGGAGAAAAGAGGCTTAATCCTTCTAGAGATGATTCCTCCCCAAGTTTTAAAAGTGGTCTTGCAATTTAAAGAATAAGAAAACAGACCTAAGTTGCCGTCTTTATCTGCATCCAAAAATTATCTTAATGATCCTTATGAAAAGCTCCTTACTTCACTATTACAAAACAACAGGGACTGAAAGCATGCTATGAGATCCTGTTGGGGCTCTGCCATTTCCTAGCTGTGTAATTTTAGCCAGGTGAGTTTCCTCATCCATAGCACGACTCAAGGTTCAAGCCATACACTAGACACTTCCACTCTTCTTCAGATTATGATAAAATCAAAGCTTTTACAGGTTCAGTGCCTTTCTCAAAAATCACAGAATTGTAAGAACTGTAGCCAGGAATGAAATTTTACCCTCTGAATTCCAAACCCTTTCCTCTATGATGCTCTGCTTTAAAATTATTGGGAAAGTGTCATTGAAGACACTGGTAATGTTATATTAAAGATCAGTTCACCCAAGAGGTCAAAAAAAAAAAAAAAAAAAAAAAAAGAAAAACAAGAAATTACAGAAGACCATTCTTACATAAGTGGTAGATATGACTGAATAACCTGTCACGGATACTGTTTACTGTTTAACAGAGTATATTTATAATGCTAAATATTGGAGTCAAGATCATATATTTTCTAAATAGGTTTTAGGAACAAAGACACAAAGCTTATAAATACTGAAGGAATACAGCATGTTACTGCCTGAATACAAAGACTTAATTGACAATTTCTTCCTACATATCTGTCTTTAGAATTTGGTGACCTAAAAAGTACTCTTAACATACCTAACAGCCCTAAAATATTCATGTGAAAGTGATAGTTTTAATGATGACATCAACTGTGCCTCACGATATTGCTCATTTGAACAGAGAAGGACAAATTCTCCTCAAAAGATGCTAATAATGTTTTTAAAATAAAAACACAAAACAAAGTCCTTATATCTTAGTCACAAGATACCAATAAAACTGAATTTATGCCTAGTTTAATTGAACAATGGAAAAGTCAGCAGTTAAAGGGCAGATAAACTTCCCTTTGTCCCTCTTTTCCTGAGAAACTTTCAAATGTTGAAAATCAATTCCTTTTGTCCCCTTGTTATTCATCTGCTACACATTAAATAGAAACTCTGGGCACTGAGTGATTCCTGCAGAGTCTTTCATCTACACAAGAGCCTGGTACAAATTAAATACTTACTCTCCCTCACAAATTATAGACATGTATTGTAGTACACCATCGATTTATCAGTCCATGCCATTGCGAGTTCAGCTTGGTGAGAGCAGCCCATTGTAGTCCTTTATCTAAAGTTACTCTGGGGTTAAGGATTGTGATGCTATGTTAATTAATGTGGAGCATTACCATTCTGCTCTGATTTTGCAGGCTATATTTTAAAAATCATTTTGTTGGATATTGTGTTTTAGTTACTTTGCAGATCTTTGAGCCATTTAGCCTAGCTCTGGGTGTGTGTGTGTGTGTGTGTGTGTGTGTGTGTGTGTGAGAGAGAGAATTATTATACTGGAACAATAATATATGTAATATTACCTCTAGTAGCAATGTTACGCTATGAAATGACCATCATATGGGTTATCACAAATAATATGGAAGTACAGACTCTCTCCAAGATCTGTTAGAAATATTCAGTTGATGCAAACATTGTTTTAGCATTGGACTTTAAGACCAATAGCTAAGGCAGTGATTTCAATCCCAAGCCTGCCAGATGTCTTTGGAGACCATGGCTTACACAGTATCTATTAAATCCCAATTAGAAAGCAAGCATACACATATGCACACGCACACATACACAAAACACACACACACACAGAAACACACAAAGCCAAGCTATGAGTCTCTAAATAATGCTGGGAAGTTATAAGAATTTCACTTTAATTGGTAACCTACTAAACATATTCAAAACCTTTTTTGAAAGATTAGGTGTTCAATAAAAAGACAAATGTCATCAGCTCTTGGCAAATTTCACGAGTACCTTGACTTTCCCCATACTGTTTTAAATTTTTTCCCAAATATTTGTCTAAAGTGATCACCTTGAATAAAAAATGAGCACTCTAATGAATGAAAACTATCTTGTTTATTTGGAGCCTCCCAAGACGCCCCACCTCGCTTGAATCCTCCTGCTGATTGATAACTGCCAGCGCGTCCTCTGCTGCCTGACGCTTGGCCTCGGCAACCGTGCGCTCCATCTTGGCCCGCTCTGTCGTGATCATGTCGTGGGCTTTCCGCTCCGCCTCAGACACGGCCTTCTGCAGCTCCGTCATCGCCTGGCGCTTCACCTCGTTGACGGCCTCCTCTGTGTGCCAGTCAGGCCAAACCAGACAAGAAAACACTCTCGGTTAGCCCAAGTCATTGGATATGGATTACTTTTCTTTTAATTTTTTTTTTTCTTTTCGAGTCAGGTCTCACTATATTGCCCAGGCTGGTCTCGAACCCCTAGGCTCAAATGATCCTCTGCATCAATCTCCCCTAGCAGCTGGAATTAAAGGCACCTACCAGCCACCATGCCCACTATCTGATTACTTTTTTATAGAATTCTATAGAACAAGCATAACTCTCATCCAAATTATTGGGCAGTTCCAGCAGTCTAAAAACTAGCAGATCTTTTGCCATACATTTAGGAAAACAAAGAGTGAAAATGTTTCTTTAACTTGAATTTATGGAAATATTTTTTGAAATTCCTATATCATTATTATAATGTTTTCATCAAATTGATGCCTCCAGAAATGATTCTGAGACCAGATAAGAAGTTAAAGGACAAGGACATTCGCAAGAAACCTGTCTGAATAATTCAGACACATAAAGTTAGTTTTCCACAATGCTAAAAGTTAATATGAATATAGGAGGGTCCACAGCTCAAGCATTCAGAAAAAAAGAGAGGGAGAGAATGGATTTTACACATAAACAAGTAAGTGCAAACTATTAGTTGCTGGTATAATCTACAACACAACAGTGAAAAGGTAACTCAGATAGCAATTAAGTTACTATAGACCTTTTAATGGAAAATCAATGCTATAATGGATGATCCAGTTTTACTTTTGAAAAGTCATTTCCTGAGTAATATAAGTTTGTGCCTTTATAGATTAAATGATAGAGGTTTTAAAAAATAATCTCATTTTTACATTTTAAGCTGCTGTCCATTTACTTTACCAAATATATACAGTGGTTTTGCATAACCAATTGTTGCACTAGACAAACATAACTGAATCATACCATGGGCCAAAACAATCAGGCCTGACTATGAGTCTGCAAGGTGTCAAATAAGCTCTTTATTTTTGGCTGAGGAAAGGGTGCAAAGATTCAACTAATGTACAACATAAGATTGACAACTAAAACAAGTAATTTCCATTAAAAAAATTAACTGTTCTAATTAACAGGGGAAAATATCCTCCCCCTGAATTAGTTTATCTAATTTTCATCTTTATTCAAAGCAAAATGACAATGATTAATTGAAAATTTAATAAGCAGTAATTATTAACTTGGCAAACCTAGTACCAATTAACACTCTATTAAAACTAATTATGACATGTTTCATTCAAGTGTTTGCACTTAATTGTTTCACCCACTTAAAAAGCACCTTAATTAAATGTTCTGTTTAATTAAAAACATAGATTCCTAATAAAAATGTTTTACTGTAGATTAAAAATGTAAGAGATGCAAGTGTTCCTATGGTTTCTTCAATTCCTCTGGTTTATTTCACACATCTATCGTCCATGACTTGAGAATCATCAGAAGCTCTCCATTACTAATTAACTGTCATGACTTTTGTAGCCTCTGTCATTTTAGCAGCATTATATCTGAAGTACATTTCTTTGCAATTACTGTCTGTTAGGTTTTATAAACTAAAATATAAGTAAAAGATCCATGCTGGAAATATTAACTAAATTGTATTAAGCCTTTGTTAGCTGCTTTAAGATATGCATTTAAAATCTGTGTAGAATCAGAGTATTGCAAACAGCTTACAGCACCTTCTTCACTAGGAGGTGAAAAGATGGCTTTATTACCCTATCATAAATGACTCGGGGCACAAGGGAAGTACTGCCCTTCTAACTATACAGCCAGGGTCTAATTTAGTTTGAATATTCAAGGTGAATTAAAATTCTATCTAAGTGGTAATACAGGACAATAATTTTTGCTTACGATCAAAGCTGTAGCTTGACTAATTGTATATGCAAATCAGGCAATTTATATTTAAATTATGCATTCCTATTCTAATCCCACAGGCATATACAGATCAGCAAAGAGAATTGGTAGGACATTTGCAAGGTGCTTGAATATTTATTACCAACTGCAAACATTCTCTGATCGTGTAAAAATATACTGAAGAAAACATTCAGTTACAAATTTAAAACCATCTTTATGTTAGATTTTTTTTCCAGTTTCATAAAGACCCCTGGTAACTTTTGAGTGCATTTGTTACTTTTGCTTTTAAAAATACTACTTTTAGAAGAGAATATGGCCTTGAACAATTGTTTGGATTTCTAATCTTTAAAAATGTGTGTTGTTATGTTATTATACTGTATTATTCGGGGCAATGTGAAAGATTTGCATAGGGTCTGTAGATTAAATAAGTCTTGTATCAATGTGAATGTCTTGATTTTGGTAACTGTACTGAAGTTAAGTAGAATATTCTTGTTCTTGGTAAACTGACATTCAAATCATTTAAGGTAAAGAGAAATTATGTCTGCAACTTACTCTCAAAATGATTAGAAATATATATGTATATATATTTAAGAGAAAGAAGAGGATGAAAGAGAGGAAAAGATAAAATACTAAAGCAAGTATGATAAGGGAAACTAGGTGAAAGTTATAGAGGAATATTTTGTACTTTTTTTGTAACTTTCCTGCATGTTTGAAATCATTTCAAAATATAATGATGCAAAAAGCTATAGATGTACTTTCAAGCACAGGGTATACTTCTTGTAATTATAATTTTCTGTGAAAGTAGATGCATTTGTTATGCTACATCAAGTTTTGGGTGTTCTGCCCCTTTTGTATTTTTCAAACACTTTATTCACCTATCTTTTGCAACAAAGATAACATATAATAATTTCATTGCAAAGACACACTTTATAGGTTTTCTTCAAAAAAAATTTTTGCCCATAGCCAATTTTAGAAACCTAGGATAAAAGCTTTCAAATTGTAACAAGCTGAGTGCAGATGTCACATTCTGCCCTTGGTGTTTTCATCGTGTTGGATGCCTTGACACTGAACACTAGAAATGCCATTTAAGAAGCTTATAAAGATAAATATTATAAGTAGTTACTGGAGATTTCTAGATGAAACTGTCATCCATACTTGGAGGATTTAATATACTCCTTAAAATTTAGCATCTATCCATAGAAAACTATTCCTAAACTGTTTTTAAGCAGCAGTTTAGGGATCCCACTGTGAGAAGAATACAAATTTAATGTCATATTTTAGATTGAAAACCTACTGTAGATGATAGGCACTGTAACAAATAATCTAAACACTTCCTAGATAAGGTTTAACCCTTCTTGGAGAGGGCAAGCACACAGCAAAAACAAGGACTGCTCTTAAGTCCCCAAAACCTAAATTACATGCAGAATTAGGTTAAAAAACCCCCAAAACAGACAGTAAAGAAAAATAATAGTGGATTCAATAGATAACAATATGCCATGTAGGAAAAAATAAACAACTGACTAAGTGGAAAATACATAGTGCAGTTATGAATCTGCGTCCAATTGCTTCCCACTTATGGTAGGACTTCCTTTGTGTATAGCTATTCAAGTTGACTTTCCAACAAAGGTGCTATATTCAGAAAAATCTGTTCTCACTTAATAGCAGTCAAACAAAGACTTGAGCAGATAATAGCACATAAGGAATTTGGATTACACAAGACCTTACTGGCAATTTTTCTTTATGAACTATGAAGAATTTCACTTAAATATACTTAAAAAGGGAAGTGTGGAGAAAAGACTCACTCCTCTGAACATAAAGTCACCCTTCTTCTGTCCAAAATCACAATTATTTGTACCTCTCATTGGAATAAGTTGCACTGACAGCTTAGAAATGGAAGAGAAAATGGTCAGAAGGAAGATGTTGTCCGTCTTTTCAGGTAGGTGGTACTCGGCATATTTTTAACAGCTTGAGAGTACCACATAACTATTATTGTAAATCTGGTAAAACTACACAGTTCAGCAACATATGTATTTTAACCTTTAAGCTAAATGGACCTATCTAATTTGCATATTGGACGTGCAAGACAGCTTTCTGATTCTTAATCTGGGCTACTAAACCTACAATGCTATCAGATTTTAAAGCTCATTATCACTCTTACAAAAACAGGTATTTCTTGGAAAATGTATAAAAATACTTGGATAAGATACATGTGACTAGCCGGGCGTGGTGGCTCATGCCTGTAATCCCAGCACTTTGGGAGGTTGAGGCAGGTGGATCACAGAGTCAGGAGATCGAGACCATCCTGGCTAACACGGTGAAACCCCATCTCTACCAAAAAAACCCCAAAAAACTAGCCGGGCGTGGTGGCGGGCGCCTGTGGTCCCAGCTACTCAGGAGGCTGAGGCAGGAGAAGGGTGTGAACCCGGGAGGCGGAGCTTGCAGTGAGCCGAGATCATGCCACTGCACTCCAGCCTGGGCGACAGAGCGAGACTCTGTCTCAAAAAAAAAAAAAAAAAAAAAAAAAGATACATGTGACTAGAGAGTCAGCAAGTACACAGAACTACAAACACAGCTGAGTGAAATCCCAAAGAAACAAAAAATCTGTCCCCTGACTCTTCAGTTTGTACTGTTTGTAGAAGTAGCATTTCCCAGTTTCCCAACTCAAAAAGACAAACTATTTTAAGAGTTGGAGTTACAGTAGCTGAAAGCCTTGGTATGTTTTTCATGGCCTCTTCAACTCTTGAAACAGGTTTATGTTTCATCTCCTGAGCTGGTTTTCAAAAACGTTTTTGCTTGCTAGGTGGTTCCATCAAAATTCTCACAGATCTGGACTTCTTTAAGCCCAATAACAAGTCAGTGGGTCATGAGGAGATTTAAATCTACTATTACAAAATACAGAGCAGCATCTTGTAATGGAAAGCAGACAGTGTATATGAAAAGCAAAAATAAATGTTTAGTAACTTTGTTATTTCACTTAAAAAGTAATTTAGCTCTGATTGTTGAATACTAATTAGTACAGAAGAACAATTTTAAAAGTCGATTGTAACCAAAAAATTATCTGAGTACTTTAACAAGTCAACTAGATGTGATGTGGGTGTTTTTTTTTTTCTTTTTTTTTTTTTAAGAATGCAGGAGAAAAGGCTGAAGTATGCAATTTAATTTCTAAGACATTAGATTTTTTTCATCATAGAAAAAAAATGCATGCGAGCTAAGACCTCCTATGCCAAGTTTCAGCCTGAAATCATTATGGCCCTGAAAAAAAAAAAGGAGTTTTATAATGGAAATATTGCCAGCTTCTCAATTATAGTGAAACTGGAAGATGTTACTAAAATAAAAATGATTTCATCTTGTAATCAGGCCTGGTTTAAGAATATTAATCAGGTGTTTTGTTTTGGTTTGCTTTGTGGTTTTTGTTTTGTTTTGTTTTTGCTGTTGTTGTTGTTAGCAGTAAAGTCCTTTCTTGTCATTCCTCACATCACTGCATTAACAACTGCACACAGCTGCCAGAACACGAAACTCATGTTTTTAAACAATTCTTACCAGCTTTCTTCCAGATCTCCTCTGGCACGTATCCAGACGCAGGCCTGTGAAGGAATTCCCGATGCGCGTCTATGAAAAGGATGGGAAGGGGGTGGAGAGAGGAGGAGAGTACTGTAAGCACACTTGTGTCATTGTACAGAGTGAAAGTAAGCAATGCCCATTCTCCTGGCTTCTCTACAAAAACACAATTTTAAAAGGCTAAACATTTCACTTCTTGAAAATACACAAAAATAGCAAGGCCTGTCATCAGAGCCCAAGGAAAACAGGTCATTGGTCTAAATGCCCTGCATGCTCAAAGCCAAAGCAACTTGATTTCATTATACAATATGATGTTTGGGAACACTGTTCTCACTACTTTCTGACTATGGAGACTTCTATAGATATATTTTGTTAAAGAAAATAAATTGTATTTGGTAGTTTTCCTTTCAAGAGTCAATCAAATTGGTGGTTAAAAAATCAAATGTTCAGGTAATGTAATTTCCACAGAGCTCTGATTCTGCCACCTTTCTATGAATAGCAAGCTCCACTCTATGGCTAACCAGTTCTCACACTTAATTAATTCTTAAAAATCTCAGTGAGCATTAAAATTTTTCACACAAATTAGATCATATGGATTTGACATGGGTGGAAGCCAGAAAGACTCATTAGAATGGATTCACAGACATTCTGCTGAGCAAAGAGAATTAGCCCATGCTTTCCAGAAAAGGAAATGAAGTTCCACTTTAAATTAAATGCAGTGCTTACTATGCTTCTCAGATTTTAAAAGTTTAAGAAAACAACTAATAACAACTTTGATACAGGAATGCTAACTCCTAAAATAATATGTTCATGGAAATAACACAAAACATTTTATAGTACTTGTATATGCTCGAAAGTAAACAAAGTGCATACAGTCTTCCATAGCTAAAATATGCATTTCACATCTTCCATATCGGATTTTCAATAAAAGCCTCCTTATATAGAAGAGTTCAGTAAGAAAAAAATCATTTTAACTTTTATAAAACACAATTATTAAACCCATGATAAATTCTGAGGAAAACTGAAAGTTTCTCTAGTCTCAAAGTAAATGTTGAGTAGCATATACGTTTAAACAATACTTTATCTAATGGTTATGTTGAAGATCAAGACATTCAGTCCAGTCTCCTATATTTTATGGTGCTACACAATGTCAAAAATAAAGAGAAGCATGATCAGTTTAGCTAAGTATATGTTATTACATTTGAATGCTTTAAATACATTTGAATGCTTTGAATTCTTGCAGGGCACATAGATTATCAACTGGCAAGAACATTAGATTTTCTCAACTATTCTGAATTAGCAAAAATTTACTATAGCTTGGTAAGGAATATATGGAAACTATATCATCTTTGCAATTTTTTAATCTAAAATTATTCCAAATATTTAAAAGTTTATTTTCAAAAGCTTACACTCTGATGTCATGACTACTTAATAGGATGGACTGGAAATATCTATGCATTCTCCTGTGTGTATTCATTTCTATAAAGTAAATGACAAAAATAAAAACGCTTTTACTGAAGTAACTTTCATTCTTAAGGCGAGATAAAGCTGGTACATAAACAACCTAAAAGGAAATGTGATACAACTAATTAGATTTATCAAGATTATCTTCCTTACCACTATAACTATTTGCAGAAGAAATAAAGTGCAATCAAGTTCATATTTAGCCATGTGACACAGTACAACACAGAGATTTACTTATGACACCATTTAAAGACAACTTTTAAGGAGAAAAGACTTTAAGCATAATTTATTGGATAAGAATGAGAACAGATCTGTAAAGTCTGAGGAAAGAAAAAACATGACTCCAAAGTGGCAACTTTTTTTTCATTTATTGTGTTAAGAAGAGACCTGTAGTTTATAAAAAATTGTTATTTTTTCATTATTATTATTATTATTATTTGAGATAGAGTCGTGCTCTGCTGCCCAGGCTGGAGTGTAGTGGCATGATCTCAGCTCACTGCAACCTCTGCCTCCCAGGTCAAGCGATTCTCGTGCCTCAGCCTCCCGAGTAGCTGGGATTACAGGCACATGCCACCAAGCCCAGCTAATTTTTGTATTTTTAGTAGAGATGGGGTTTCACTGGGTTGGCCAGGCTGGTCTCAAACTTCTGACGTCAGGTCACCCAGCCTCCCAAAGTGCTGGGATTACAGGTGTGAGCCACTATGCCCAGCCTATAAACATTATTTTTTGATTAAGTAGTCAAGTATTATGATAAAGAACAGGAAAGGAGATGTTTAGGTATCCAAAGTCCATGCATGAAAGATGCTAATTACCAGCCTCAGGCAACATAGGCTGAAGAAAGTTAGTTCTAGCGCCCAGTGAAGCAGCTATTGACCATGGAACACTGAGTATGTTAGTTTGTCCATGTCCTCAGATGCCTCATCTATAATAAAGTGAGGACAATACTACCATTATTTGAGAGCACTGCTGTGAGGATTGAAGGAAATACCTCCTATTACATACACATCCTAAACTCTCATCATCTGGTATTTGCTATTATCCTCATTATTATCATCATTATTATTACTACATGCTCTTGTAAGAATGGCTATATAATTATTTCCTTATAAATAACTAAGGTGAAGAGAATATTTTAAAGTTTATCTTTTCTCTCAATGTTAAAAATCCAAATACCACAAATTTTGAAGAGAACAAAGCCATTAAAGAAGTTTGGATTAAGCAATATACACCAGGTAATTTTTTAAACTCCCAGAATCTATGTCGCTTGGAAACAGAAAATATTTCTATAGTTCACAATTCACTGCCTTTGTCCTTGGAAGCAAAATCTTCAAATTTCTTAGATGACACTTTCAAAAATTTTACTTGAGCCTCACCCTTGAATGTTTATAACACCCAAATTGACTCAAATATTAACGTGCCAGGCTCAATTGACCTTCCACCTTCTATGGGCTGCACAGCAGGTTTCTTGAGGGTACATATACCACACTGGAAAGTTGTATAATGTTTCACGTTGGCTACATCTTCCTAAATTTCTCACTGACATATTGCCATGTCCACATACGCTCAAACTTTAACTGACTTAGAAACCCAATAGAAATGCTAAAGCCAATTATGCAAAAATTTTCTTAATGATAACCTACCTTCTAAAAGACGGTTTTTCAAAATAGCAGAATCTAAAGGGAAATAATCATATATACGTATCTTACAATATCCTCTCTAGTTCTAAGTTAGTGTACTCGATAAAGGTCAGGTCTACCAACAAAAAGAACAGAGTGATTGGTAGCAGGTGTACTCCTCAGAAATCTATTTGATACCCTGATAAACGCTACTTTATAGCTTCAGAAACCAAATGACTAATACATTTAATATCTCCTCTTCTGATTAAGCAGCAGCAATATCAGAATCTATATAGGGAAAACTGAGTTTGAAAAACAAAACAAGGGACAATTCTCTCCTAGGACTTCACTATTTTAGAATACTGGCTAATCTAGACACATCTACCTAAAACACCCTAAGATTCTAAGGCTTAGATTCTAAAGAAGCTAATTCTTAACCATTAACTCGTCAGCACCTATAAAATATAGATTGCTATAAAAAGGAATCATTGTTCTAAAATGTAGTGGTAAAAGCAAAGACAGAAGAATCTATACAAGATGGTTTAAAATGTGAAATGTGTGTGTGTGTGTGTGTGTGTATATATATATATATATATGCAACCACTGAAAGATGAAAACATTATAGAAAAGTCCTTCTAAGTTAAGTCTAGCTTGCTTTGGGTTGCAAATTGCTTGGAGGGGATGAGAGGGGATGAGGATGAAGAGAGCCTCTTGAAAAAATTCATGTCCATGAAGAGAGGAGACCAGGTCATAGTGACAGAAAATGGTGTAAGAAATGTGAAAGAACAGAAAGAGCAATCTATGATGTATGAAAGAGATGGAAGATGCACTACACTTACGACAGGATGGAGACCATTGGATACTAGATACTGCAAGGGCCGCCATCAATATACATGAAGGGATGAGCTGATAGCCTTTGGAGAAGCAATGTGACCTCATATGACCCAGGACAGCAATGCTCAAAGCTTGGCAGCACCTAGGTATGGCCTTCATCCTGTAGTGGGCAGAGTGAGGCTATGATCATGATAATATCTATTACAAAAACCATCAAAAGAAAGAAAGAGTTAAGTAATTTTTATCTTTACAAATGCCACTTGCTTTTAAGGATAATACATTCAGAAATCTTCACCCTAGGTTTCAGAAGCCTAAATCCAACCTAGAAGCTAGCAACTGCTTTAGGATTTCCATTTTTTACAACAAACATACTTAATGCTCCAGGAAGTAACCATCTCCTCTTAATTTTAAAAGATGGACATATTTAACTAATAGTCCCTTATTTTTAAACCCAATATAGTTAAGTACAGTAGGCATTTGCATTATGAAGTCAGCTGAATGACTGAGAGATTAATTTCATGATGTGATTTAAAGAAATCAATACAAGGGTACAGAACTCCAAACATTTACATGGAAATATACACAGAATGACTTGTTTGTGTTTTTCATATTCTGAGAGTATAGAAGTTGAAATATTTCATTGGCTAGGAGAAATCTATTTTTCTATAGACTTGTATTATGAATTAGGGTCCCAAAGGTACAACAGATTTACTATATTTAAGACAGGAGTATTTTCTAATCCTGTGCCTATTAAAGTAGCCAACTGCTTAGAAGTACTTTGTAGATGAAAAAATACTCAATACACAATCTTGAATGCCAAGGAAAAACTTTACTAGTTTCATTTACCACTATTTTTTAAAGTTCATTTTATTTTATTTTTTAAATTTTTAAATTTTATTTTTTGAGACAAGGTCTTGCTCTGTTGCCCAGGCTGCAGGGCAGTGGCACAAACATGGCTCACTGTCACCTTGACCTCCTGGGCTCAAGGAAACCTCCCATCTTAGCCTCCTGAGCAACTAGGACCACAGGCATGCACCATCATGTCCAGCTAATTTTTCGATTTTTGGTAGAGATGGGGTCTCACTGTGTTTTCCAGGCTGGACTCAAACTCCTGGACTCAAGGGATCCTCTCACCTCAGCCTCCCAAAGTGCTGGGATTACAGGCATGAGCCACTACTCCCAGCAAAAAGTTATTTTTGAGAATGCACATCTAAATAATAGTAACAGCTAAGCTATAACACATCTACTATGTGTCAGGCACTGTCTCATAAGTTTTTTACCTATTAACTCATTATACAGAAATGCTTATGAAATATGTATTACCATCCCCATTTTACACGAGGAAACTGAAGCACAAAGAGATTATGACCTGCCAAAGGCTGCAAAACTAATATGGAGAGGAATGAGTAATTTGAATCTAGAAATTCTACTGAGTTTGTGCTTTCAACCTTCATGCTAGATTTCCTGAGGATTTACAGAGCAATGAGAAATTCCATAATTCAATCATATGACAATCATAAAACTTGCCAGCTAGTAGTATTTTAAAATACTAATTCCTCTACCAACCCACTTGGGACAGGGGATGGTATTAATTCAACAAGCTCCTGAGCTACTAAGCTTTTTTTTTTTTTTTTTTTTTTTTCCTTTTTTTTTGAGACAGAGTCTCATTCTGTCCTCCAGGCTGGAATACAGTGGTACGATCTTGGTTCACTGCAACCTCCTCCTCCAGGGTTCAAGCAATTCTCCTGCGTCAGCCTCCCGAGTAGCTGGGACTACAGGGGTGCACCACCATATCTGGCTAATTTTTTGTATTTTTAGTGGAGATGGGGTTTCACCCTGTTAGCCAGGATGATCTCAATATCCTGACCTAGTGATCTGCCCGCCTCGGCCTCCCCAAGTTTTGGGATTACAGGCGTCAGCCACCACTCCCGGCTCTAAGTTTTTTATGAATGCTAAGTTTGATTTTTCATTACACTTAAACAAAACTTTTTGATATTTCTATCTCCGGCAAGTACTAAACTCTTAATAAAACAGAGTGAAGGTATTTTCTAAATTTACTATGACATCATCACAATGTTCATACATTTTTTAAAAGCACAGGGAAAGTGTATTTATATTTGAGAATTTATGTCCAGTCCCTGACAATAGCCTTAAACCTATCATTAGAAAAAAATTTTGGCCAGGTACAGTGGCTCACGCCTGTAATACTAGCACTTTGGGAGGCCAAGGTGGGCAGATCTCTTGAGCTCAGGAGTTCAAAACCACCCTGGGCGATAAGGCAAAACCCCACCCCTACAAAAAATACAAAAAAATTACCTGGGTGTGGTGGCAGTCACCTGTAGTCCCAGCTACTTCGGGGGCTGAGGTGGGAGCCCAGGAGGTCAAGGCTGCAGTGAGCCAAGATTATGCCACCACACTTCACCTTGAGTGACAAAGTGAGACCCCGTCTCAAAAAAAAAAAAAAAAAAAAAAGATGTGGAAGACTTCTAGAAAACAAAGAGAGAACACACAGATACAAGACAAACTACAGAAAGATTCTAGAATAGTCAAAAGCTAGTAAAAAGGAAAGTAATTTAAAAGAAAAATGTCAGGAGCCAAGAGAGTGACGTGACAACATTCTGAGAGAAAAAGGAACCAAAGACAAAGAAAGGAAAAAGATCTACTACGGAGATTCTGACAAGCACTTCAGAAAACATACAAAGTGCTAACCAGCAACTGCCTCTCTATACATATAAAAGTAATTCTACTTCATGGTCAAATCTGTCAGTTCTGATCACATTATCTTGCTCTTCTTCTGTGAAGTATACCATGTAATAAAACTTAAATGTAAAGTAAGTCATACTTTGAAAATAGAGACAGCTGTGTTAAAATTTGCTTTCTAATTTTGTTAAGAGTTGGATATTTGGAGTTCTCCCTGGAAAGTAAATGAGTAACAACAGTAAATATAATAAATATCTATTATTTCAAGAAAACCTACTTTATGAAAAGTCCTTCAAGATGTCAACTCGCATTTTATTTAAAGAACAGAAATACCATTATGAATTCAGTGTATACTCAGTTACTCAGTGTTAAAAACTGTTTCAGAAGTTATTCAAAAAAGAGATTTTAGTATCTTGGGAAAACCCTTTTTTTTTTTTTTTTTTTTGAGACAGAGTCTTGCCCTGTCATCCAGGCTGGAGTGCAATGGCGTGATCTCGGCTCACTGCCACCTCCGCCTCCCAGGTTCAAGTGACTCTCCTGCCTTAGCCTTCCAAGTAGCTGGGATTACAGGCATGTGCCAGTATGCCTGATTAATTTTTTTTTTTTTAATCTTTAGTAGAGAAGGGGTTTCACCATGTTGGCCAGGCTGGTCTCGAATCCCCGACCTTGTGATCCGCCTGCCTCAGCCTTCCAAAGTGCTCGGATTACAGGTGTGAGCCACTGCGTCTGGCCAGGAAAACTCTTAAAATTCAATTAGCAATAGATTAATTGAGTTATTTTACTAACCCCCTATACTCACTTAATACTACGGATATATTTCAAAAGTGAGAATGGGATTGAGTTTAACAAGCACAACACATCAGTCATGAAAGTTACATTCTTCTCTGTGAAGTCCCCAAATATAATTTTAAATTGCTAAGAATGTGTGTATGACTAAACATTCCCAGTGTTTCCAAGTTAGGGATATAAGTAGGGCAATATTTTGAACCAAAGATATCTTCTATAATATATTCCGAAGGTCTCATTTGAGACCAGACAGTAGTTTAAGAAGCAAAAGAATTAGGCTAAAAGAAATACATACCACTGGGGATATGGAGATCTAAATGTATATAAAGATATAGACATATCCATAGATTTATCTGCACACGTGCACTCCATTAAACACTTTCCAGCCACAGAAAATAGATTTATCAGCCAATAATCTCCAATCCTTTCACTACACACATCAATTCATTCAACTCCAAAGCCTGGAAGAGGGACTTAGAAAGCACTTAATGTAAATGATTGTGGCCCATAATTACAAACCACCTGTCCTCTTATTTACAGCCATAGCTCTGTCTCAGAAAATAGTACACAAGGCTGAAAGAATCAGCTAGTAAGGATGTACAGTGAAAAAAACTGTCAAAACACTATTGGATGCTAAAACTTGCACACTGCAGAGTTCTACACAGATTTTCTCTAAAGTTATAATAGTATCTTAATGGCAACTTAGGATTCTGTGTCCATAAAGAACATAATGTCTTAATGTTGTCTATAAACAAAGAAATTAAATGCTGTACCCTTTGACTAATATAACTTACAAAAGCTTAAAGCCAAACAAACATCTCAGGTTTAACAAAAATATAAATCCACTGAACATCACTAAAAATAGTACAGTTTGCGTACTTTTAAAAAGTAGTTTTTTAAAACCAAGTGTATTTTGGTTATGTAACAGGGACAATGAACCTCTCTTCCTGGAAAACATGATATACACCTATATCACCAGAATCTGACTGTAGCATTAGTGACTATACACAAAATGGCCCTTGTTCTATGTGCTGATAACTCACTTAGGTATGAAGTCTGATCAATTTTGGAGATGTTTCTTTTACAGTGGATGGCAGATGATAGCAATCTGGTCAGTTTGGTCAACTGAATTGAGGTAACTATCCTATGGCCTTAACACTAGCTATTCCCTTGCCTTCTTCCACTAGACCCAAAGGCCCTCAAAGAAAGAAATGAAGACTCTTTTTCCTTCATTAGAATGCCTAGCACAATGCCTGGCATATAGTAAGCACTCAGTAAATAAATACTGACTCAATGAATCTGTTCAATAGAATAAGCCAAACTAGATGTTTTAACTCCCTAAGTTTTATTTACTTCAAGGCTCTCAATTTTTGCCTAGACTGGATAGTTATAAATGTCTCCTCTGTCCTAAGCAAATCTCTCATGATTAATCAATTTTTGTTCATAATAAGGAAATAAACACAAGACTTTTTTTCCACTCTGCTCTAAATAGTTTGGTTTCGACCAATACAAGCTCAAACCAAATGTAATTCTGTTTTCGCTGCTTGCCCTACTCTGACCTGACAAATACAGTTTTGCCTTTAAAATATGCTTTAGAATAATATTTGTTAGGTAAATTAAGTGACTTAGACTCTTCCATTATTTAATACTTATGACAATAGGCATTCAGCATTCAGAGATTAGCAAAAATCTACAAACCTAAGTGCATAGAAAGCTACACTGGCTGAGAACAAATTGAAAACAATAATGTGATCAATAGACAGATCATATACTTCAAGTTTTTAACTTTTGATAATCAGTCATAATACTAATGAGGCCAAAGTTATGAGCTTAATCTGCACATGTTTTGCAGCATGGACAGTACTCTAACTTGAATTAGCAGATGGGTATGGGGTTAATCACATAAGAGAATATAAGAGAACAAGAATCCACAGAAATCCATCTCCCTAAGTTTACTCAAAAAGTATTCACACGTAATAGGCGGTAATGTCAGCGACAAAACCATATTATTAATTTAGGTAAAAGTTCACAGGCCACACAAAAATTCTTTGAGGTTGACGATTTCTTTCAACATATATGGGATTATATTCTATCTATAACCCCAACAATTCCCAAATATCAATAAGTAATACAGTTACATACTAACATTCCATTTCTAAGGCACAACTATATTATGAGTCCCATTATAAAACTAGAATTAATACAATCATGATCAAGTAATGCAAGTTAAGATCAAATCAAAGGAAGAGTGCTGCATCGGTATCATTAATTTAAAAATAGCTGTAGGCAAAATATATAGTTTTTAGGTCTCTCTGGGCAGGGGCTGTTGAGAAAAAAGTTAAAAAAAAACATATATATATATACACACATATATATGTGTGTATCTGAGATTCAACTAACAAACAAGATTGTCTTATGGGCTGTTTCTTGAATTAATAATTTGAAACATACATCCTCGTGTGCAGTGCTAACATTGGTAGGCAGTGGCAGAATTCACTAGAGACCTTGATGGAAGTGTCTAAGCCCCAGGCCCACTCCCTGAGATTGTTTTTGCTATTTTGAGGCATTTTGAAGGGCGCAAGTTTTAGTTAAGCACATGAAATTCTGGTTCAGTGCGGAAACTCTGCCATCAGCTCAATACATTTACCTGGAAAAGGAATTTAAGTTTTGTGGCAATCTCTGTCTATGCCAATCTGCCCAAATTCCTAACAGACAGATAAGACATATTGGAGGATATGTAAATTGTTTATTGTCTTAAAATTCCTTGCATATCCTTTAATTTTAAAAAGAAGTTAAAAATAAAGTCAGCATTAACAGCATAAGAAATATGTGTTCGAGATACTCATCTGAAGAAAAGTTACCTAGTGTAACTGGGTCTGGGTTGACGGGACTCTGCTGCCTGGAGTGACTGCTGCTACTGCCGCCACCTTTTTTTAAGTCCTCGGCATCACTGTATCGCCGGATCCAGTAATTCAATTCTTCCCGGTCTGCTTCTTGACACCGCCTTAGTACGGTGAGAGATCGCCTTGTTTTTTCTACCATGTCCATTATGCAGTTTAACAGCTATGTGGGAAAGGGGAGAATAGGGAAGAGCGTATAAATCATCACAATTAAAGATTTTACTGAATAGTGAAACAAACCATTTCAGGACAATGAAGGAAGCAATTTTATCCCTGAAGTTTTTGGTCTAGTATTTTCTACAGCTAGATTTGAAATTCAGAGCCAATAGATGAGAAAATTCGATGGGAATGAGAAGAGAGATGTATGAACACAAGACAGAAGGGAAATTTCACCTGAAGGCACTATAGCCAGTAAATCCACCTCTCTAAATACTAATCCCATTACTTTAGAAATTAAATAACCTTTTCACAATAAAACAGTAGCCCACTGATCTGGCTTTGAGAATTCCTTTCCAAGATCTAAACATTTCTCTTAAGTGGCTTTCATATCAATTTAGAAATCAAATTCTACATTCTACTTCAAATATTCTCGCTTATTATTTTTTTCAAGGATAGCAGGAAACACAGTACCTTCAAAGGATCACCAAGCTTTTATTTTATCACATAACCTCACTCCAGTTGTTTTCCAAACATTTTTTAATCCCAAATGATTACTGATGTCTTACGTGGTCAAGATGTTTCCACTCTTCTGCCCATTCTCTGTCTGTTAGTCTGTGATCAATCATTTCTTCTTGACGTGTGCCATGCAACCCTACAAAAATAGAGAAGGCTGAATAACCCTAAAGCGTTCAGTATACAACCCATACACACACAGACTCACAGCAAGGACTATGTGGGCAAACTCAATGATGTAAAAATACATTTGATTTTGAATGGAGACATGATTCAGAATTACCTAATAGGTTCCTCACAGAATGATAAAATACGAGAACTAGAAGGAATTTCAGAGGTCAGCTGGTCAGAAGACTTTATTTTACACACAAGAGACAGTTAAGTGACACCAAGCCCACAGCTAGTTATCCACACAACACTCTGTAAGTAAAAATACATTCTAACTCTTAATAAATACAAGAAACCACAAGTAGACATTAAGTGGTTTTTAAAGCATTGATGTCCTGCATTAAAAATAAAGATAGCATAAGTCATTTTACATGGGAAGGGACATGCTTTCCCAAAACAAGCATGGTAAATTTTTCCATATTTCAGCCTTGTATAAATGAATACAATCCTAACACATATACCTACATGACAAAATTAGACCATGAAGAGAAGGCTTGTATAATATGGAGCTACATATACTCATTTGGTTTACCAAAAAAATAAAAAATAAAAGTAAATTGGACATCCTTCATTACAAAATTAACATACAAGATATAATTTGACAAATATCATAAATCCAAGTGAACCAACTGAAAATCCTAATTTGAAGTCCATAAGACTTAATGCTCTTTAGCATCATAATTAAGATACCACTATGAAAAAGTAATATATAAGTGTTTACCAAGTGAGCACCAGTATTAACGAATTTAAGCAGTTAGCTAGGATGCTCATTAAAATAGGAAGTAAATGTGTCTCACTAAAAAGATGGGCTGAAAGGTTCCGATCAGAGAAACCTGGAAACGTGTTGTTCCTCTTACATATTCACTTTATATTCTGTTGAATAGGAAAGTCATTGAGCTGTGGCATTATTTTGCAATTTAAATGAACAAAACTATTATTTTTGGTTACCAATTCTCAAAATGGTACTCTGAACAGCAAATAAGGTTTCTTATAGTTTGGGTTTCTAGATAACTGGGCGAACTCTCTGTGGAACTTATGTAAGAATTAAATGACCAAACGAGTTATAAGACACTGAATTTTACTTTTTGTGAGATTTAAGTGGTTAGAAATCCCTTTTTTTCGCTGATGTACACAAATAAAGATGAGTCACATGACTCTGTTCAGCCAACCATGTAAAGAGATTTCATTTACAACTGATGGAAGTGAACAAATTTATGACAACCCTTTCTCAGACTAACTGAAAAGCTAAATGCAAGATGCTTTGTACCACTCCTGTCCAATTAGAACATATTCTAAGATATATTTTAAAAGTTAAAATTGTCAATGCCACCTATTGGTTAAAAAGTAAAAGTGCAAATATGTTTTATTAATTTGCATAATATAAACACATTGGGAAAAATAGTACTTAGTTACTGCTCTGTTGTGATTATTTCAAGTTGAAATGTTTGCAAATATGTAATTTTTGTTAACTTATTTGTTGCCTGTGTTTTAGGGAAAAACCACTACTGTTAAAATTAGTCACCACAGAAAATAACCAGAAAGTGATAAGGATATAAATGTGACAGTGACTTCCATGTTAGAGGCATCTGAATATTTGCCTTTAAGGACAAGAATTCCAGAGGTCTCAAAAGCTTGAAAAATTCAGCAGAACAAATCAGTAATGACACAAGCTGTAACGCCTGGAGTAATATTAATGAGCAACAGGACATCTGTGGTAGTGGGATTTCAGCATTTGTGAAACAGTACTAAGCTTCATCTCATTTAAAAAAAATACTAAGTGTATTAGAAACATGTTTGAGCTCAAGTACTTGCTGAAAAAATGTAAGATTCATTTGCTGCTTTTGAACACTGAAAGTCATTTGTTAGATATAATCAAATCTTTAAAAATAAAAAATAAATCAAGATTTTACATTTACTAATTTCTCTATTTAAGATACTTAAATATTCAGCAGCACACAATTTTTATTTATAGTCATAATACCAGAGGGATGTACCAGGGGAAAATAGCTCATAATCATTAAATAGCTCATAATCACATTTTCATTTGTGGGAAATTTGACACTAATGTTGAGTCTTAACTAGTTATTTTGTTTTAGAATATTTTGACTAGGCTAAAACTCTAAGCTTACTTATAAACTAATGCCGCTAACAGGTTACTTTACTGAAGGATTCTAGTGAGTATATGTTCCTACACATAATAGGCATTTATAAATCGTACCAGACTAAGTATATCTTTATGACAATTTTTATATTCTCAAAATGGCAGCCTGATGTAATACCATAATTTGTTGCTCATACATCAAGATTTTATTTTACATTAACACACACTAAACTCTGCCAGACTTTAGGGATGGTTTAGTAGCTGCACATATTTATAGAGATTAGCACTATTAATTTTATAAGCTAATATAATTAAAAGGTAAGGAACATGGTCTGAAGAAAATCACATAAAACCAATGGATACAGATATAATTCATAAAGGGATATTTTACATTACTTGATGAAAACATAATCGTTGCACATAAGTGTAATTACTTCCTTGCTGATTACTGTATAGTGCACTGGAACTAATATTTCACAAAATAGCACCTGCTGCCTAAGAAACAGGCCATTTGCTAACACATCTACAAAATGGGATCCCTTGAATTGGTCTCACCACGACCTGATGACTCCACTGCTATTTAAAAACATGCAGTCATGGTTTTCAGTACTTAAGTCATAAATAAATGCTAAGGCTTTGTGTAGAAGGGAATTGTTATCACATTTGATTTTGGGGTCCAAATATCAATCCAGATCAAGAAATAGCATAACCACCTTTGAAAGCTCTTCAGAAATGGTACCTGCGAGAACATTAGACAGATTGGCTATTAAGAAAGCACAAATTATATGCTTAGTCATTTGTCTGACACACTATATAAACGTAGAAATTACTGTTGTGGAGAACCAGAACTACTAATTTACTATCTTACAACCAAAGCTTCAATCGCCCCTCCCCTCATCCTGACTCTTCCTGCTTTCTAAACATTTGGGGTGTTGGGCGTAGAAAGGCAAAAAAGGCCCTACACGTGGAGCCCCTGTTTGCTAGCAACATACTTGGAAATCAAATGTAAACTTTATATATTAAGACTCTCTCTGCCTGTGGCTAAAAACAAAACAAAACAAAAACCACTATCACTGTAATCAAGTAGTGAATAACTGGCTAGCTACATTCCCCAGAATTCTGTATCCTCAGCTCTGTTTTTGGGTTTTCTACTTGCACTTCATCCCCTGCTCTTTCTAGTGTACTGGCCACTAAGTCACCCGCATCAGGAAAGTTTGCCAGCAATTCGTTACAAGGTAGAGAAAGTCCTGTTGGTGGGTGATGTGGACACAGGAGATGGAAAAAGAAGAGGAGACTCACTATTGCTCTCAGTTAGACTCATCACTAATTAAGAATTGAAGGCACTCCAGTAATAGTGTACTTACTAATAACCCTCTGATACACTATCATCTCCACCACTGAACCACTAATCATATGTTTAAAAACTTACCTTGTTCATCTTCTCTCTCACTTTTCATGGTAGACATTTGTTCTACAGAAGGCAATGTCTTCAAAATGCTTTACTACTTCTTTTTTTTTTTTTTTTTTTTTTGAGACAGGGTCTTGCTCTGCCACCCAGGCTGGGGTGCATGGTGTGGGGTGCAGTGGCATGATCTCATCTCACTGTAACCTCGGCTTCCTGGGCTCAAGCGATCCTCCTGCCTCAGCCCCACAGGTAGCTGGGGCTAAAGGAGTCCACCACCATGCCTGGCTAATTTTTTAATTTTAGTAGAGACGGGATTTTGTCACAGTGCCCAGGCTGGTCTCAAACTCCTGAGCTCAAACTCATCTACCCATGTCGGCCTCCCAAAGTGCTGGGATTATAGGCGTGAGCCACTGCACCCAGACAAAATGCTTTACTTCTAATAGTTTTATGCAAAGAAGGAATGAACACAGGGAAATAGAACACATATTTGCCCAAATTCACTTCTTCAGTATTCCGATCCTTGACCCCAAATTGTCAATATTAACTTCAATCACTGGCATTTTCAAGTAAACAAAAGTACCAAATCATTCCTCAGGAAACATCTGTGAAGCCACAGATAGCATACCATATCATACTTTGGAAATACGGAATATCATGGAGGCTCGAAAAAAATCAAAATAAACGTAGAGACTATCTGAAACAAAAGACACAATGCAAGAAAATAAAGTGATTTTTAAAAATATTTGTGGCAGGCAGACTGCATATGAAGTCTCGTGTTAAAAGAGAATTCAAGCTAAAAATTTATTTTGCATTTGTTACAAACACAATTGAGGGTCTTGTATTAATATAGATGCCCTCCTCCAAAGAAATTTAGTGTACTCTCTTAAAGAATACAAGTGATTAGGAGAGAGACAGCGCACAGCTGTTGAAAAGTCTATTAATACCAATCAAGTTTTTTTCATAAAGGAGACAATATAAAGCAAGATAAGATAATATAATTTTTATCCCTATCACAGATTTCAAGCCTCAAGTTCAGTTCAGAAGTAATGGTGCAAGTCTTCAAGCACCCAATCCCATAAGAAGTGAACAGATCCTTCAGTCTTACCCATAGGTCTGTTTCTGTCCCTGAGGTCCCTGTGGCTGGGGTGTCGATAGGAGTCCCTGTAGTGGTGGGCAATGGCCATATCATCCAAACGGTAATGCTGAGGTGGAGGTGGGGTGGGGTGAGGCAGGCCATTGGGCTGGTAGGATAAGCCGTTATTTGGACTGTACCGCTGGCCTGGGCTAATAGTGCATGGTCGCTTGCTTGGATGTTCTGAGTGCAAAGGCTCTCTGTCAAAGCCATTTTCTTTGGTTCTAAGAGGGAAAAAACAAGAGTTTGTTTCATCATCTATTCAGAAATCAGCACAGTTCAGTCACTCATATTTGAGCTTGGAATAAAGACAGAATATTTTTTACTGACCAGAAACCTAAACTCAGCTTCCCAGAAAACATACGGGAATTCACTGAGACCTGTGTCGAGACCTAAATGATCATAAGCCTGCAGATAGGAGAAAATGCTTCACTTCTCATCAAATTAGCAAATATCTTTTCAGTTGAAGCTCATGTGGTTAAGTCACAAACAAGAGGAAACTCAAGTCTCCTGTAGATAACATTTTCATTCAAAAAACAGTGCTTGATTTCTAACAAGTTACCCTAAGACCGACTATATTTGATGAAGAATCATCAAGGTAAAACATCACCACTCTCTTGATGAACACTTGAGCTACACCTATTCCACTTGGTCTCTGACTTCTGTGTCAGAGAACATCTAAGAACTGTGTTGTTCAATACATTAGCTACACGTGGTTGCTTAACTTAAAATGTAAGTTACTTAAAATTAAATAAAGCTTAAAATTCAGTTCTTCAGTATCAGCAGCCACATTTCATGTGCTCAACAGGTACGTGTGGCTGGTGGCTTCAGTAGTGGACTGCACAGATATATAACATTTCCATCATCACAGAAACTTCTACAGGAAAGTAAGGATCAAACCAAGTGAACACAGCATGCAATGCAATGTCTGGGACCCTGACACTATCTTGAGTCACCAAGGTAATCAATCAGCAGTCATACAGAGCTAGCCTGGACTAGAAGGAAGATCTAGGTCATTATTTTATTTTAAAGTTGAGGAAACACATACACAGAGAGCTAATGTATCCTGTCTGGGGTTATCAGGTTATACGGCAGGACGGGAACACCCTGACGACACATCACCATGTGATGCACAAAACTCTGAACTTGGCTTTCAGAAGGAATGCATTCTATAAATAAGACCTGATAACTAGTCACGATTCCTTGATTCTCAAATAAATGTAGGACTCAAGAAGTAATTTCTGGCTGTATATACTTCTACTGCTTAGAGACTAGCCCCTAATATATTCAATAAGATAGAAACAAACCATATTCAACTTTGACTGTAATCACTGCTCCCAAACTTACTTTTTACTTACAAGACCGGCACTCTTATCTTTAGACAGGTGGTAACATCTATTTTCTCAGGGACATTTTCTCATAAGAATTCTACTGGTTCACAGTGGCTACAGACTTCTACATGCCTTCTTTATTTTAGGTAGTAAAATAACAGCATAGAGGCACTTTTTCTACTTTCCTGGCATCTAGTGACAGCATCTAGTCTTTGTCTGATAATACTAGAGCAATCCAGGTGGAAACTGAATCAACAACAGAGATGATCAGGGGCAACAGGATTCTACAATGAAACATCCTTTATGCCCCTTTAGGGTGGGTCCCGCAGTGACAATTCATACACACCAGGTTGAGAAGAATAAAGGACTTAGAGACAGAAGCTAAAGACATAGAAAGAACTGAGGGTAAATCTTCAGAGTTTTATGTTAAAGAACATGCCCACTACATACTAAGAGGGATGCACTATTCTGAATAGACTGGCCAATATTGGAAATGATGGCAGAGCATAGCCCCCAAGGGAGTGGCAGCCAGGAATCCTAATGCCACTCCCATCAAAGTATGTGTCTACACTAAAACATACTGACTCCTTACATATTGATCATTGATATCAGACTAAAATATCCAGTGTAGCTGAGACATTACCTAATTGCATTGCTTTAAAATAATTTTAAAAAGTGAACTGAAATATTCTAGATACTGATTTATCTTCTAAGAGTATACCCATGTGATTCAAATCTGTATTTGCATATCCTACAAATTTCTAAATAATACACTTCAATATTCAATGCATATTAGCATAAATCAGTTGGAAAATACTGAAGACTATTAGCGGCTGTGAACATAATGCTAACATAGCACCTACCTTACTGGCAGTGTGGTGTAGTGGAAAGAGCATTGGACTGGGAATCAAGAGACCTGAGATCTAGTCCTGGCTCTTCCATGACTAGCTGTGTGACCTTGGGCAAGTCACTTAACCTCTCTAGACCTCAGTTTATTCATCTGTAAAATGAAAGGGTTGGACTAGATCAGTGGTTTTCAAACTGTGCCACCTGAGGTGCTTAAGGGATTTTGTAGGCAATGAAGAACTTTTCCCCCAAAGAATCAAGATTCTCAAGATGTAAAGTGCCAGAGGAACCCACTTCTTATTATCTGTGTTAATCATCGGGGTTCCACTTAAGATTTCATTTTTAAAGGAAAAAGTCTGCGGCTAAAATCAAGTTTGAAAACCACTGGACTAGAAGATTTCTGCAGTCCCTTTTAGTTTGCAAACTCCGCAATTCAAGTATTTTATATTTACAGCTAAATACCATAGTTACACAGATCAAAACACACAGTGCTGATAGTCCTCTGCCCAAACCCTAAGTACCTAAGGCAATCACCTTAGCCAAGTTCTCTGTTCCTTGGTTTGAACAATTTATTATTTATACCTTATTTTTTGTGCAAAAATTAGAAAACATCCTGTTAGTGCAGCCCCTGTAGAATTTCTAAATAATGAAACATCTTTCTTTGACCTATTTGGGTCAAACCACTCCAACTTACTAGTTTTCTCTCTCCTTGATCAATGAAAACAACAACAACATTGGAATAATTTTTACAATTTTTAAATGGTTAGATACGCTATTTATCTTCATCCTTAGTGGAACCCTTTGTTCAGTGCTATTACTTCAATGACCCAATTAAATGGGAGGAAAAAAGCATTATTTTTTCCTAAAGCAAGGGCAGTAATGTCCTAAAAGGCAGGCTAGGGCCCGAGTCTGTTCTCTCATTTCAATCAGGTCTTACTGTCCTATCCTGGGGCCCATCACCCTGCTAGCTACTGAAATAATAAAGCTCATGACCTCACAAGGGTAGTTTACATTCTAACAGTTGTGAAACATTAACACTTGCAGAGGTGTGGTGACTAATACCTGTAGTCCTGGCACTTTGGAAGGCTCCAGGAGGAAGGATTGTTTGAGTACAGGAGTTTGAGACCAGCCTGGGCAACATAGTGAGACCTTGTCTCTACAAAAAATAAAAAAATTGGCTGGGCATGGTGACGTACACCTGTAGTCCTAGATACTCAGGAAGCTGGGGCAGGAGGATCACTTGAGCCCGAGATCGAGGCAGGAAGCTGGGGCAGGAGGATCACTTGAGCCCGAGATGGAGGCTGCAGTGAGCCATGATCATACCACTGCACTCCAGCCTGAGCAACAGAGTGAGACCCTGTTTCAAAAAGAAGGGGAAAAAAAGAAAATACAAAAACTTCCACTGTCCACAAAAATAAAGCTATGAAGCGTCTCTCTGGTGCTTCCTCAAATTACTAATGTCTACTTATAAGGCCAGTTCTATTCAAAGCATGTATGTTCAGAAGGGTAACTCAAACAATTGCCATTTGTCTGTCTGCTTCTTAGAAATGCCTACACCTACCTATATCTCATTTGCTTGGGTGAACTCCATATTTGCATTCTTTGTTGCCCTTTTCAGTGTATTAGGCAAAATTAGCAAAGACTTTTCATTGTCCCATACCAGTATACCCATGAAATAACTCAAATTCTAGTCGAAATTTGAAGTGAGAAGTCTGTTATGTCTTAAGTATTTCTGAAAGATTTTATTTGTTTTTTAAGTCTACCTGAGGATGTTCTATCTCCTTACCAGGAGACATTTTCCTCAACACAATCTAACCACTTCCACATTTAGATCCCAATCGTTTCTCTCTCGAGGTTTAATGTTCTAAGGGCAGGGGATCCTTAGGACCCAGTTGTGTGATCTCCAGTTACCATCTTTCTGGCTTCAGTATTCTGCTCAGTGAAATGGGACTAATAGAAAACAACACTTGTAGAAACAAATTAAGAGGCAACCTAATTTATACTTTACCCCATCTCAGGCTCTTTTTTTCCCCAGCTCCTCAATAACAGAAACTGTAAACTATTAGGAAAAGAAAATAAATGTCCTTTAAAAACTACATGAGGCTGGGCGTGGTGGCTCATGCCTGTAATCTCAGCTGTTTGGGAGGGTGAGGTGAATGGATCACTTGAGGTCAGCAGCTTGAGACCAGCCTGGCCAACATGGTGAAACTCCGTCTCTACTAAAAATACAAAAATTAGCCAGGCGTGGTGGAGCATGCCTGTAGTCCCAGCTACTCGGGAGGCTGAAGCAGAAGAATCACTTGAACCTGAGGCAGGGAGGTTGCAGTGAACCAAGATCATACCACTGCACTCCAGCCTAGGTGACAGAGCGAGACTCCATCTCGAGGAAAAAATAAAAATAAATAAAAACAAAAACTCTACACGAAATATTTTTAAAATGATGATTAGCTAGTGTGTGCTGGTAATCCCTTAGTAACATTTATATAAAACAGTGTAACATTCAAGGAAACGGGGAAGTATGAAAAAAATCCATCATAAAATCATGACAATAAGTAGAACAAGAGGACAAATCTCCATGGCAGAAGTGGGTGTAAGTTTTTTTCTCTACATTGACATTTTTTTTTAATGTGAGGAAATACCACTATAAATATTGTTTTAGGGGAAGGCAAATTGATAGAGCACAATAAACCTAAGAAAGAAGAAACTCAAATTCTAATATTCATCCTGCTATTTATTTATTTAAATAAATTATGTGCCTTACGCCCTCACTTATCTGAGTTTTGACAGACATTTCACAAGTCCAAACTGGCCTCATTTCTCTTTTGCTTTCTGACCATCTTCTACCTATTACCCAAGTAGAAACTTGAAATCACTCTACAACTTTCTTTTCCAAATCTAAGTACTATTGCTGATCTCAAGCATCTCTACACGGGTCCTTCCTTCCAGTCCCAGGATAACTTTGTCTTGGCCCTTGTCACACCACAGTGCCACTTTGCCAGTATCCCCCAGAGTCACGGGCCCCAGATTTGTTTGCTATTTGTCTCAGCAGCCCAGCCAAGTCCCATCCCTAGACTGTAGTTCCTTGAAAAATGAGTAGGAGTGAGACACTGGGTCTAAAATTCTTTTAAGACCAGGCATTGAAGATTTACTTTATTTTATTCTTATATTTTAGAAGTCTGTATCTAAATCTTAAGATGGTAGTTCTATTAAACACAGACCAAAGACCTTAATAACATCAAAGACATCTTCCTTTCCTTTTCTAACACGTGCAGTTTAAGACTGCCATAGAAGGACTAGACATTGAATCGGGGCGGGGGGAGGGCAATCATTCTCATCATCATTATTTTTAAAACATAATTCAGCAAAGGGTCTCTTCAGAAATGGTTACAAAAGAGGTGACTTTAGATATGAATTTCACATAATACACTTTTATTGATACTGAATAAGGTATTGAAACAAAATACATTACAAACTCCCCAGTGCCCTTAAAAAGAAAATCAAACTAAAGGAGAGAAGCACCTTTAATCTCTCCATTGCTAAACAACCACCTAGGAGTGAGGACTTTCTGAGCAGTGTGCTAATACTTCTAGAAGTAAGTAAGAGGCAGGTGGATACTTGCTACTCCAGACACACAAACGTGATGCCCAGCCCTTCAAGGATTGCAATATGCAGGTTGGGGGAGCCATCTGAGCCTTCCCTCCAGCAGTGAGAAGGTGGAATGCTTCCGTCACATGTCTGAAGCTGACCATCTGCTCAACAGTTAGGCTGTCTGTTAGTGGCTGTTCCCCTTGCCTTCTCTGATCTCTGCCACTGCTGAAGTATTCAGTTTCTGCTGCTCCTGCTGTTTGGAACTCTGCTTGCTTATTCGAATCTGTCATCTGTATGTTTCTATTGGAGCCCTCCAGTTTTTTCTGGTCAGTGAACCAATCACTGCATTTGGTTCCTGGGCTGTCTGTGACTGTTTTTATTGTATTTCAGAGATGCATTTTTTTAACCAAATAAATAAATAAAGATGCCCGGAAGAGAGACCATTTAATACACTACTAAAAATGACTGCATTAAGTTTAATTTGAATTATTTGATCAATAGTGGTTTTTGTTCTGTTTGTAGTGTTCTGCTTTGATTTAGGTACCCAGTATGTGCAATGCACTATCCTGTACTTCAGTGGCAGTACAAAGATGAGAGAAACATGGTCCCTCAACCTTCCATAAGATTATTATTTAGGGCAGACTTTAATTCTTTACCATTAAAATGATTCAATTGGAGGTACAAGACTTCTATACTTTCATATAGGACATGTATACAGAAGGTACCATTAAAAACAGAACAAATGTGGTATGTGAGAGCAGAGTGAGAGATTACTCCAGAATGTGTACTCAAAAAGACAGAGGTTTTGGAGTCACATGGACTTGGCTTCAAATTGTGGCTATGCTATTTGCTGGCCATATGAACTCAAGAGGCTGAATCCCCTAAGAGCCTCAGTGTTTCTGCCTGCAAAATGGGAAATGATTATCCAAAGCTATGGAAAGAACTATAGGAAAGAATCTAAGAAAAGAGCCTAACATGAATTTGGCATTCAATAAGTTAATCAAAGCACTCTGTTTTCAAGCAGGAGCATTCAGAGGCTAACGGTACAGAATCACGGCTATGAGAGCATGGGCGTTTGAGTCCGAGAACCTAGGGTCAGAATCCCATTAGGGCTTCTGACAAGCCATGTGACTTCACACACATTATTTGGCCTTCTTGAGTCTATGTCATAGGATTGTGAGGAAATGAATGCTATATGTTAGTCTGTCGATTATTTAGCACAGGGCCCAGCATACCTGAAGTGCTCAGTAAACAGTAACCATTATTATAGTATTTATAAGTGGGAAGCTTTCATTCAAATAGCAGATACTCAGTTAGGCCGTGAGGTATTAATAGAATTATGACACATAAGAACTAGGAAAGACAGTAGAAACCATCAGTTGGAATACAGATTAAGAAGTGAGGAGTATGCAGTAAGGTTAGACCCTAACAAAGCAGCAAGAAATCAGGTTAACAAGTTAAAGTTGAAGCTGGAATGTGGAGAGAACAAAATGCCCTCTATAATTTTGTGCTGGGCACAGTGGCTCATGCCTGTAATCCCAGCACTTTGGGAGACCGAGATGGGTGGATCACCTGAGGTCAGGAGTTCAAGACCAGCCTGGCCAACATGGTGAAACCCCGTCTCTAATAAAAACACAAAAAATTAGCTGGGCATGGTGGTGGGCCTCTGATGTCTCAGCTACTCGGGAGGCTGAGACAGGAGAATCGCTTGAACCCAGGAGGTGGAGGTTGCAGTGAGTCAAGATCCCTCACCGAAGCCTGGGCAATAAGGGCAAAACTTCATCTCAAATAAATAAATAAATAAATGTAATTTTGTGCTATTTCACTGAAAGGCCTCCCAATTGATGTGACTAATATTTTTAAAAATCACTCCTTGCAACTGTGGAATACATAATAGAAGGAACGCAAACTAGAATGTATAAATTGACACAAAATCCCTACATTTTTTTCATAGAATACTGAATGCAGGTTATACAAATTTAATTCTTATTTGCACAGTTGACCCTACAATTCCTTGTAAAGCATATCTATCTTTTCTTTTAGAAAGATAAAAATAGTGAAATCTCCTTCATTTTACAGAAACAAACAAAAAAATGGGCCTAGTCGGTTAAGTTGGTGTGTACTGTTGTAACAAATCTTACAAATACAACCAATATGATTTCAAAATGATTGCCTTTGACCCTCCAACCTTCAGCATTTTCTAACTGAGGAACACAGTTAGTCAGGAACGCAGGCTAGCTGTGGCTCTTCTACCGTTAAAAAGATATATAAAACCTCAGAATGTTATACTATGGCATCTACCCACTTGAGCAACTATAGAAAATAAATGAGGGAAAGTAAGGTGAAAAAAGAGAAGCTTAAGTCTTAGTTGAGTTTCCTTATTTAAATTCTGCACATTGAAACATATTTTATGCAACTGGAAGATTTCAAGTATGCAAATATGCTTGTTTCTCACTAAGAAACTTTGCAACATTAGGCAAGTTCTTTGGGCCTTACTTTGTGCAAGAATAAAGAGATGGGAGCCAGCTGGGTGTGGTGGTGCACACCTAGGTCCTAGCTACTCAGGAGCCTGAGGCAGCAGGTTCACATGAGCCCACGAGTTTGAGACCAGCCTGGGCAACATAGCTAGACACTGTCTTAAAAAAAAAAAATACAGATAACATCCCATGAGCAAATCCATAAATTTAAAGTATGTGTAATTTTTTTTTCTTTTGGTATGAAATATAAAAAGGCAGGGTGTGGTGGCTAATGCCTGTAATCCCAACACTGTGGGAGGATCACATGAGACCAGGAGTTCGAAACCAGCTTGGGCAACACTGCAGACCATGCCTAAGGAAAAAAAAAAAAAGAATGGGGCCTGGTGTATCCATAAGATCCCTCCCAGGTGACAAATTACATATCTCTAAAGTTCATGCAAGTCTTTTTAGAGAATAATGTTTAATTCTTGGGGGAGGAGGAAATACATATTAATCCAACTACAAGGCCTTTGTATTGAAAGTTTAGAAGTATTAAACTGAGAGTAATGTAAAGCATAATTACATTAAAATAATGACATGTAAGGGGATTAATACTTAACATCAATCATTTGAGATAGTAGGGGGAACAAAATGGGAAACAAAACAACAATGTTACCCATACAAAAGCAAAGATTATTTGATTTGATTTCTTAAGCAAGAAGAACCCTAAATCAGAAAAGTAGCATAACAGGTGAGAATACGATACTAAAGGCAAATTAGATCAAAAAGCTGTGATATCAAAGCTCTGAGAAAAGAAAGACAGCAATGATAATCATCCTAACACAATTATTTTCTTTAAATCTTAATAATTTTAATCCATTCTGCAGTCTCAAAGAAAGAAAGCATTATCTAACAGTTCTTTTCCTTCCTCCTACACAAAAGTGCTTGTGTCTTTACGAGCTACCACGGTGAGCAGTTTTAAAGAGTGCTCTTAGCTTCTACTCTCTATCCGAGAGAGTGTTCATTTCGTTTACATGGCTCCAAAACAAAAGACTGCATTCTCTTCTTCAGCACCTCCCATCACAGCATGATAGAATAATAAATGTTTACTATAAATAACTGACTTTTACATATTAACAAAGAATAGAAATCAGAATTTTCTACTTAGTTTCCCTAATATTTTGGGAAAGAAATGACATAATTTTATAACAAAAATTGTCTTTTTCTACTTTGGGTTCTACAATATTCTCTCACAGACCTACAAAATCAGTACACTTGTTCAGAGACACTCTCCAGAGCTATATTTAAAAGAAAGTAGAAAACATTTCACTGTTCCATACAAGAAGAAAAAAAAAAAATTTTCATAGACTTCCCTAGAGTACTCATTTCTCTGTAAATAACAATAATGTTTAAAAAAAGAAAAAAACATAACCAGTGACAATCATATTTAAGGACAAGAAGAAAGTTAAATTTGCCAAAACCCATCCCTGAAACACGTGATGACTGTTTAGTACATTAACTCAGCAATCGTCACAGAATTTAAGCTCCCAAAGTTGTAAACAAAATATAGAGCGCTCTTTTGTTCATGACATGTCATGAACAAATTACCAAAATGTGTTTTCTCCTCAGGTGTCAGTTTTTCCCTCTTTTAGTGACTGATGGCTCCCAGTGTTATTACAGAAACAGATTGATCTTTTTAATGAGCCAGTTTAATAGACTCCAAAATCTCACCGTGGCTGCTCATCCATGTCAGACCATATGTACCAACAAAACATTCAGTAAAACAAAAAAAGCTCTGCTGTCAGACAGCTCCATACTCTATAAAATTTCATATAGTAGATCTGGATATACAGATAAATAACCAGAGAAGAGGAAAATGCATATGCAAACAAGATACAGAAAATATATGCAAAAAGAAAAAATACTGTAGAGGCCCATATTTTCTTGGCTCTGATCAAATTCCCACAAGATACAAATGTATTTACACAACATATTCTCATTACCCTTCCTCCTAACTCTAAGGAAACCCATTTGCCATCTTTGCGATATAATGTATATTTCAGTGCTCCATTTGATAAAGAATATTCCATCCAAAGATTAACCATGTGAACTCTGACTCTGGCAACCATCCATGAAAAACCGAAGGGAAAATCAGACCAAAGACTCTTTTTAGGAGAGTTCTACCCGACTGAATGCATACAGTGATGCATGCACAGCGACGGAGCATCAAAACAAGAATGCTGAGCGTCTGCGGAATTTAAGATGAAGTTTTCACATCAATATTAACACACTGCCCAGCACTTACCTTAGGACTGTCCAATGATAGTCTAAAGTCATGATACATTCAAACATAAAATACTGGGAAAGAGCTAGTGAGAAAACAGTTGGAAATATAGAGAAATGAATGAAACAGATTTTCATATTCCCTGTTATGGTTATTTAGCAGTTAGGAATGCCAGAGTAAGTTGTGTGCATTTTCAATTTTGCCTACAGGATCATCTCTGCATTTATCTTAGCTATCTAAACCTTTCCCTGTTACACTCCCCCCACCGCAACAACCCTAAATACATTTCCTTCTTCCAATTTTCCATTGAGTCTCTCCTTCATTCTTTCATCATGGAGCTAAAATATCTCACTATCTGTATGTCATACTCATTTCCTGCAGGGTAAATGGGTTCAGGTCAAACAGGAATGCACGTGTAAATCATCTAATGTTGAGCCACCTCTTGGTTTTCAGCATCATGTGGACACGCCACTCAGGCATCAGGATTAAGCAGTTCCCTTTAAAAGCTAAATTACTAAGTGCTCTATTTCACTCTTCAATGTGACCAAGAAAATACGAGTTGCAAGAATAAGAAAGTAGCTCTGTTTGTGGGTCACAGATGAAGGTAGGCCTATAATACGTCAAAAGGAGACTAATATTTCACTGTTTGCTTTAGGAATTTTAAACTATTAAGAGGTTCTATGTCAAGAGGAACAAAATTCCAGAGATTGTAGCATAAAAACTGCTTAACAGAGGATTATGTAATAGCAGTATGTAAACTGGCTGGCTTTTAAATAACATTCTGATTTGCAAAGCAGCTAATACATTTAAGGATAGCTAAGTCGGTCACAAATAGATGTCTCTGAGCAGCTCCAAAGATCTTAAGCTCCTATGAATGTGGAACATAACTGTGTCAGGGTGTTAACCTCTCGAAGGCTGTCACACCCATGCCTGATGAAATGCAGCAAAAGAGAATAGATAAGCAGAGAAAGAAAGCAAAGTATATGCTAAATAAGTTTTTGAATATAGCTTCATTATAAAATTCTCCATATTTCAAAAATACTATGCAAAATGATGCTAATAAGACTGTGCTTTCCTATACCAGAAGATACAGATGAGGATGAGGTATTCACAAAAATTATTTTACTACGGTAAATGGGAAATTTCATGTGTATGCTTTATTCAACAATTACTTTGTAGGGTTTAATGGAGAAGTAGTTTTATGTTACATTTCTTTGCATTCTCAGTTATGAGAGCACAGTAGCTGATAGTATCTAACAAGTAAAATTTTCAGCAAAAATACCATCTATGGTCTCTACTGTATAACTCTTATCTTCACTTAGTTCATCTAGTGTCCCAGAAGTTTTCTCTTAGTTCGTATACAAACCAAAACGAATAGCTACTGTACTGTGTTAAGAAATACAAACAGACAAGCTTCAAAACCATCACATTTTAAGGAAACTAGGAACAGCCAATTTCAGAATATTGAAGTAAAATATGTGGTTGGGTTAAATTACATAATAAATGAGAATTTAAATACTGATGTGCATCTAAGAGCCATCAGTTGTACTTGGAAAATCTAAAAAATCGTTCATCTTCACCATTTAGCTTTAATATTACAAGCAGAAAAGATTAATCTATACAAAAGCCAAACTGTCACAAGCCAGAGATTCAAAACTCTGTTAAAATCCCAGGCCAGAGAGAGATTCAGAGACAGATTCTCAAGATGGCCACAATGGCTTATTGCTATTGTGCAAGAGACATAGGCCGGCAGTTTAATTGTCACAATAAACGTGTTAAACGTTGAGAAAAAGGCCATGGTTCATCCAGGCTCCTCCTCCCTCTCACCTGTCTGGAGTTCGCCTCTTC
Source organism: Macaca nemestrina (assembly GCF_043159975.1). Classification (NCBI taxonomy): domain Eukaryota; kingdom Metazoa; phylum Chordata; class Mammalia; order Primates; family Cercopithecidae; genus Macaca; species Macaca nemestrina. The sequence continues at coordinate 53,354,394 of NC_092132.1, read as the reverse complement.
CCGTTTTCGTTCACATCGAGAAGCAGCTCTGAGGAGTCAACAGGTGAGGTGGTGCTGGCATCCAGAAGCAGCTGTTCATGCTGGGCGAGGTACTGGGCAGGGTTCTGTTTGGCCAGTCTTGCGCAGTGGAGGAGCTCACGCTGCAGCAGGGGCAAGTTGGCCTGCAAGGGAATGACAGGAATGAGAGGAAGGACTGAAAGGCTTCTTCTGTCCTGTTGACTTACTCTGCTTTTCGAACACTGGAGCAGAGTACGCAATGCAGCTACATCAAAGGTCAAATGCATGCCATGGACTGGAACCACAGGCACAGTTCTCAGCACTGGGCTACCATGTGCCCAGATTGCCCTAAGTGTGAGGTGACTGACCCTTGTATATTACTTTACCTCTCTTTTATTTCTTCACTGATAACATTGCGAGTGGCACATTATTTTTAGGGTCACTTTATACTCGAATATATGTTCTACAGTATGTGAGAACCTAGCTCCAACAATAAGAACTTTTGTTCTCCACAGGGAAGATAAAGGGTATACAAAATATATACATAGTCCAATTGATTTCAGAATAGTTGCCCTGACACATTCAATTTTGTATCTGGTGACTCACAAAGGTCAAGCAGGCTAATCCTAGAAAATATCTTTTATCAAGTACTAACTTAATGAAAATACACTTAAAAATATAGACATGAACATAGAGATTATTTTCCATAGTCATCAAGTTCAGACAACATTTAAGTAATGGCCTGGGTGTAGTCACATATCCCAGATGGAATTAATGCATAAAGCAGTATATTCTAGTAGTCTTCAAAAGTAATCTGCCTTCTTTGTATCAGTTTTATTCTAAGGAATGTATACACACACACACATACAGACACACACATATCTCTTCTAATGTTAGAAGAAACCCTGTATACTGGTCATTCTTCCTCCTCAGCTAGGTCAGCACCTTGAATAAAGAACAGGCTGGCTGATAGGCTGATCAGTAATTCTGGCAATCTCAAATGTAATAAGAGAGAAAGAGGCAATTTCACACATAGTAAAGGCATTAAAATGAAAACCTAAGAAGGCATTTTACTCTGAACTTACTTTGACATTATAAATCCAGACTGTCATTGCTTTCTCTCTCTCTCTTATTTTTATTATTGTTTGGGG